>NC_084631.1:14243674-14251818 GCF_033978795.1 Nerophis ophidion | reverse complement strand
AGGGAGCTGCCATGCAAGGCGCCAAAAGGCACCCATCAGGAGCAAGGGTGAAGTGTCTTGCTCAGGACACAACGGACGTGACGAAGTTGGTACTAGGTGGGATTTGAACCAGGGACCCTCGGGTTGCGCGCGGCCACTCTTCCACTGCGGCAAGTAAGGGGGGACATACACACAGCAAAAATAAAAGATAGGTGGCATCCAAAGCAGCAAAAACCCGAGATAGTTATTGGTTTAAGAGGGGACACAGACAATATAGAGACAAAAATTTGACAACAAAAAAAAAAAAGCATGTCGTTAGTTTAAGGGGGGACATACCCACAGCAAAAATAACAGGTAGGTGGCATCTGAAGCAACAAAAACCTGAGACAGTCCTTGGTTTAAGAGGGGACACTGATAATATAGAGACAAAAATGTGACAACCCAAAAAAATGTGTCGTTGGTTTAAGGGGGGACATACACACAGCAAAAATAAAAGATAGGTGGCATCCAAAGCAACAAAAACCCGAGATAGTTATTGGTTTAAGAGGGGACAGAGACAATAGAGAGACAAAAATTTGACGACGAAAAATGCTTGTCGTTGGTTTATGGGGGACATACACACAGCAAAAATAAAAGATAGGTGGCATCCGAAGCAACAAACAACCCAAGACAGTTCTTGGTTTAAGAGGGGACACAGACAATATAGAAACAAAAATTTGACAACAACAAAAAAAAGCATGTCGTTGGTTTAAGGGGGCTTCACGGTGGGAGAGGGGTTAGTGCGCCTGCCTCACAATACAAAGGTCCTGCAGTCCTGGGTTCAATCCCAGGCTCGGGATCTTTCTGTGTGGAGTTTGCATGTTCTCACCGTGAATGTGTGGGTTCCCTCCGGGGATTCCGGCTTCCTCCCACCTCCAAAGACATGCACCTGGGGATAGGTTGATTGGCAACACTAAATTGGCCCTAGTGTGTGAATGTGAGTGTGAATGTTGTCTGTCTATCTGTGTTGGCCCTGCGATGAGATGGCGACTTGTCCAGGGTGTACCTTGCCTTCCGCCCGATTGTAGCTGAGATAGGCGCCAGCGCCCCCCGCGACCCCAAAAAGGGAATAAGCGGTAGAAAATGGATGGATGGATGGTTTAAGGGGGGACATACACACAGCAAAAATAAAAGGTAGGTGGCATCCGAAGCAACAAAAAACAACAAGCAACAAAAACCTGAGATAGTTATTGGTTTAAGAGGGGACACAGACAATATAGAGACAAACATTTGACAACAAAAAAAAAAAGCTTGTCATTGGTTTAAGGGGGGACATACACAGAGCAAAAATAAAAGGTAGGTGGCATCCGAAGCAACATAAACCCGAGCCAGTTCTTGGTTTAGGAAGGGACAGACACAGACAATATAGAGACAAAAATTTGACAACAACAAAAAAGCTTGTCGTTGGTTTAAGGGGGGACATACACACAGCAAAAATAAAAGATAGGTGGCATCCGAAGCAACAAACAACCCAAGACAGTTCTTGGTTTAAGAGGGGACACAGACAATATAGAGACAAAAATTTGACAACAAAAAAAAAAAAGCATGTCGTTAGTTTAAGGGGGCACATACCCACAGCAAAAATAACAGGTAGGTGGCATCCGAAGCAACAAAAACCAGAGACAGTCCTTGGTTTAAGAGGGGACACAGATAATATAGAGACACAAATTTGACAACAAAAAAAGCTTGTCGTTGGTTTAAGTGGGGACATACACACCACAAAAATAAAAGGTAGGTGCAACAAAAACCCGAGATATTTATTGGTTTAAGAGGGGACACAGACAATATAGAGACACAAATTTGACCACAAAAAAAAGCTTGTCGTTGGTTTAAGGGGGGACATACACACAGCAAAAATAAAAGGTAGGTGGCATCCGAAGCAACAAAAACCCGAGACAGTTCTTGGTTTAGGAGGGGACACACACACAGACAATATAGAGACAAAAATTTGACAACAAAAAAAGCGAGTTAGTCCATTTTTGGGGGATATTGAGGGGATTATTATGATGCGTTCAAGAGTCTTACGGCCTGAGGGAAGAAGCTGTTACAGAACCTGGAGGTTCTGCTACGGAGGCTGTGGAACCTCTTTCTAGAGTCCAGCAGTGAAAAGAGTCTAGGTGGGGGTGGGAGGAGTTTCTGCAGTTTTTCTGAGCCCTGGTCAGGCTGCGGCTTTTTGCAATTTCCTGGATAGGAGGAAGAGGAGTCCTGATGATCTTTTCCGCCGTCCTCACCACTCTCTGCAGAGACTTCCAGTCTGAGGCACTGCAGGCTCCAGTCCAGACAGAGATGCTGTTGGTCAGTAGGTTCTCTATAATGCCTCTGTAGAATGTGGTGAGAATAGGGGGAGGGAGCTGTGCATTTTTCATCAGACGTATATACGACTTATATCATTTACACCTTAAAAAAAAAGACACATTACTTTTTTACTTTCCAGCGTTCCACGGAGGGAGCCCTCTGCATCAGGGGTCTTCATCCACGGCTGTGGCCGTTGGTCTGGTGATCTCCCGGTGCAGACGGCTTCTCTTGTAGTGTTTCTTCACCCGGCTCCTCTGTACTCAGCCATGCATTCTTATTGCCTGTACATTTCATGCATCCTCCTCTGTCATTTCTAATACGAAGTAGAAAATAGAACTGGAACGAGTTATTTAATCACCTGTTCCCTTTATCAGCAGCGTTGGAAACCATGAGAGGGGGCTGGAGAAGGAGAGCGAGACTGCCAGAACGAGAGAGAGCTGAAAAGCCACAACACTTTACATGACGGGGGTCATGAACTGAAAGGCTAACAAAGACTTTGCACATTGATTGTTGAAAAACATTAAAGGGGAACATTATCACCAGACCTATGTAAGCGTCAATATATACGTTGATGTTGCAGAAAAAATAAAATATATTTTTTTAACCGATTTCCAAACTCTAAATGGGTGAATTTTGGCGAATTAAACGCCTTTCTATTTATCGCTTTCGGAGCGATGACGTCAGAACGTCACGTCACCTAGGTAATAAAGCCGCCCTTTTCTCAAACACATTAGAAACACCGCGTCTCAGCTCTGTTATTTTACGTTTTTTCGATTATTTTTTGGAACCTTGGAGACATCATGCCTCGTCGGTGTGTTGTCGGAGGGTGTAACAACACTAACAAGGAGGGGTTCAAGTTGCACCACTGGCCCAAAGATGCGAAAGTGGCAAGAAATTGGACGAAATTTGTTCAAAATACGAGGGTGTGGGGAAAGCCGACGAAATGGTCAGTCGTTTGTTCCGCACACTTTACCGACGAAAGCTATGCTACTACAGAGATGGCAAGATTGTATGGATATCCTGCGACACTCAAAGCAGATGCATTTCCAAAGATAAAGTGAAAGAAATCTGCCGCCAGACCCCCGTTGAATGTGCCGGAGTGTCTGCACATTTGACCGGCGGTGCTAAGGCAGACATGGCACAGAGATGTATGGATAACCTGCAGATGCATTTCCAACAATGAAGTCAACGAAATCACAAAGACGAGTGTTGTTGATGTTATTGACTTATGTGCTAATCAAACATATTTGGTCACGGCATGACTGCCAGCTAATCGATGCTAACATGATATTTAGGCTAGCTGTATGTACATTTGAAACTATATTTACATCAAGGGTTTCCCTCCATCCACATTTAATGCCAAACAAACACTTACCAATCGATGGATTTAAGTTCATCCAGTGTCACAAGATGCGAAACTTCCGATCGTTGGTCTGCAGATTTTACCGACGATGCTAAGGCAGACATGCCCGAATAGCTCAATTGCTTCAGTTTCTTCTTCAATTTCGTTTTCGCTATCTGCCTCCATACTCCAGCCATCCGTTTCAATACATGCGTAATCTGTTGAATCGCTTAAGCCGCTGAAATCCGAGTCTGTATCCGAGCTAATGTCGCTATATCTTGCTGTGCTATCCGTATTGGCATCATTGGATGACGTCACAGGAAAATGGACGATGGCTTCACAGTTAGCAAAAATCAGGCACTTTAAAGCTTTTTTTAGGGATATTCCAGGATGGGTAAAATTTTGAAAAAAACTTCAAAAAATAAAATAAGCCACTGGGAAAAGATTTTTATTGGTTTTAACCCTTCTGAAATTGTGATAATGTTCCCCTTTAAACTGATTGTAACGGCTGCGCAAGGGTGTGGTGCTTTGCCGTGACACAAACGAGAATCCGGGACAGAGACGTCCACAAGAACTTATCACTCATATCCGTCAGGAGACTCCAAATGGAAGCGCTGAAAACTACAACGTAGCTGACAGGGTACTTGTTGTAGACCACAAGGATGTATTTTAAATGTAAGGGGGAAAAAATCCTAACATGACCCCTTTTGAATCGAATAATTTCTGACACAAACTGCCTGCCAGTGTTATTACGTACATCTTATCTAATTTAATACCGTGGCTTTTGGAGGCTCCAGTCCCAATACTCTCCCCCTTTTCCAGTCCATCTGCTCTTTCATTGATGCAATCTGTCTCTCTTTGATCAGATTTATCCATCAATAAAACTGCAGAGGCAGTCAATGCAGCAGCTTCAGCAGTCCTTGAGCGTGTGTGTGTATATATATATATATATATATATATATATATATATATATATATATATATATATATATATATATATATATATATATATATATATATATATATATGTATGTGTGTGTGTGTGTGTGTGTGTGTCATTCAGATATTTCCCTCAATGCTCTTGTTAAAGAGATTTCTTCTCCGGCTGAGCTGGATATGAACATTCCCTGCATGGTCACAAAAGCAGGACATGATTAAAGAACCATGTAGAAGGACGTCTAATTCTTATACTGGCGTCCACTGAGTAGTTGGGCTTTACCTTCACAGAGATTGCAAAAGGTGGCCTTAAAGATAAAATGGGGGAACTCGGCACATTATGATGGTCTTCACGATGAAATATCAATGGGCGAGTTAAATAAATAAAAGCCAGGTATTTTTCATCAAACGCTGCCTAAATATTTGACACGGAAGAAGAGCAGATCAGCGAGTAGGGAGATCAAAGTCTGTGTGTGTGTGTGTGTGTGTGTGTGTGTGTGTGTGTGTGTGTGTGTGTGTGTGCGTGCGTGTGTGTGTGTGTGCAAGTAGTGATGAAACATATTCCACAGTGTGATATTTTCAACACCGTCAAATTATCTTCTTTGCATATGGAAGTCATCTAAACGCGTCTGCTGGTCTGTTTGATGGGAATATTACTCCCGAATATGATTGTAATGCTTTCCCATAACACACAATATAAAGCTGATTGTATGATTGCGCTGGTTTTATTGGTGCAGATTCTTGAAGAGCGCTTTATAAATGAAATGTTGTGTCATCCTTTTGTGTTCCTGGTGTTTCCCTCTTGTTTTCATTTGGGCTTTTTTTTTTTACTTTTGGTTGGGGACCTTTTGGAGCTGTGTGACAAGGGGTGGCACTTTCGTGACTTCTGCGCTGCTATTTGTGGGCTTCTGGATCTGCCTCCCGGGAGCCTTTTGGCTGTGGGGACCAGTTAATGGGTCTCTGCTATACCGAAGTCTGTTTGGAGAGACTGGAGGAGAGGAGATGTGAATGAAGAGATGCAGATGCAGAGCGAACGGTCTTTGCGGTGTCTTGTGTCACGATCTGTAGTCTAGATTATGTTTTGTTTGGTTATGTTCCGTTGGTTTTTGGACTCCATCAGTTCCTGTTTTTGTGCACTCTTGTTTGTTTTGGTTTCCATGACTACTCATTAGTTCCACCTGTCTCATGTGTTTGACTCACACATCTGTTTTGTCCATCCATCCATCACTCTTCTTCAGCTTATCCGAGGTAGGGTTGCGGGGGCAGCAGCCTAAGCAGGAAAGCCCACACTTTTCTCTCCCCAGCCACTTCGTCCAGCTCTTCCCGGGGAATCCCGAGGCGTTCCCAGGCCAGCCGGGAGACATAGTCTTCCCAACATGTCCTGGGTCTTCCCCCTGGTCTCCTACCGGTCGGACGTGCCCGAAACACCTCCCTAGGGAGGCGTTCAGGTGGCATCCTGACCAGATGCCCGAACCACCTCATGTGGCTCCTCTCGATGTGGAGGAGCAGCATCTTTACCCTGAGCTCCTCCCGGATGGCAGGGCTTCTCACCCTATCTCTAAGGGAGAGTCCCGCCACTCCGCGGAGGAAACTCATTTCTGCCGCTTGTCCTTTCCGTCATAACCCAAAACTCATGACCATAGGTGAGGATGGGAACGTAGATCGACCGGTAAATTGAGATCTTTGCCTTCCGGCTCAGCTCTTTCTTCACCACAACGGATCGATACAGCGTCCGCGTTACTGAAGACGCCGCACCGACCCGCCTGTCGACCTCACGATTCACTCTTCCCTCACTCGTGAACAAGACTCCGAGGTACTTAAACTCTTTTAATCATCCATCCATCCATCCATTTCTACCGCTTATTCCCTTTGGAGTCACGGGGGACGCTGGTGCCTATCTCAGCTACAATCGAACGGAAGGCGGCGTACGCCCTGGACAAGTCGCCAACTCATAGCAGGGCCAACAGAGATAGACAGACAACATTCACACTCACATTCACACACTAAGGTCAAATTAGTGTTGCCAATCAACCTATCCCCAGGTGCATGTCTTTGGAAGTGGGAGGAAGCCAGGGTACCCGGAGGGAACCCACGCATTCACGGGGAGGACATGCAAGCTCCACACAGAAAGATCCCGAGCCCGGGATTGAACCCTGACTGCTCAGGACCTTCGTATTATGAGGCAGACACACTAACCCCTCTACCACCGTGAAGCCCATTATTTAAGCTTGTCTTTTCAGTTAGTCGTCCTGGCGACATTACTTTGTTTTTGCTCTGTCCATGCCATAGTTTATGCTGATTGTTCATGCTTTGTTCATGCTGCTCTTTTCTTGCTAAGTACATTTTTTCATGTCACATTTAGCGAGTTTTGTTTCATGTCCATAGTTTCTGCCTATGTGTTAGTTTTTGTTTCATTCGTTTAGTTGTGCCTCCGCCTTGTGAACGCTTTTTGTTCCTACCCCTTTGTAGTTATAGAAAGATTAAATTATGTTTTTACCTGCAAGCCTTGTCTAGTTAAGTCTGTTTGCAACCCGGGAGAACAAATCTCGCAGCAAGTTGCGCACCCCCCTGTTATGACATCTTGGCTGAATGTGCGTGTATTGGACGCCCTCGGTCTCCTTGGACGCATCCTTGCCCATCCATGCGGACGGAACACTGGCCGAGAGTTGGTGGGCGGCCGAGGGTGGAGTCGGCTCTCTTGGTTGCTTTGTTGGGTCTGCTCCTGTCTCTGGCCATGCTCCCTCCACCCCAGTAGACCATGGCATTGAACACTGCCACACAGTGTGTGAGGTTGTTGAAATTATGTTTCTGTTTGGTTGTTTGTGTATACATGGTGCAATCATGTGTGCGCTTTGTATATTATTGGTTGATATTTTTTGTTGTTGTTTTGCCTTATTGTGGCTGTGTTTAGAAGTGGCCCTGCTGGAGTGACAGCTGGTTGCATCACCTCTGCTATTTTATGTCTTTAATATCCTTTGCGTTATTTCATGTTTCCCTCTTACACACGTTTATGTGTGCTATGGCTATGAGTTTTTTTCCCCTTGGCCTCAGTTTAGACCCCCTCTCCAGGGGCCCAGGCTTAGACTGAATTTGTTTGTTTTTTCCCTCCACCTACCCCCCCTCCCCAGCGTTTACCTGTTTCTCACCGTTTTTGTAAGGTTTTGCCGGAAGATGGCAGACCCGTCAGCAATGTCTATCCCGCAGTTTTTGAGGACCAGTCATAGACAATTAAGAGTGAAAAGCAAATTTTATTTTCACCCGCATACAAAACATTCTAACTTGGATTGTTTCCCTGGCTTTGAGACTCTCCCAATGGACAGTGCGGCGAAGACACAACAAACTCCCTTCTTGTCTCTCAAGGACACACACCTGTTGTTGTTGACTTTAGACTAGCGACTGCACAATACATCAAGGCCGCGGAACAGAGACACACTACGGGCTTACACACACACACATATACAAAAATATACGCCACACATACACACTCCACCCCCCCCAACCCAACGCCCTCGACGCAAATCCATTAGGGGTGATGAATGGTTGGTCAGCGCCT